>NC_089233.1:0-5000 GCF_963924675.1 Phocoena phocoena
TAACCCTAACCCTAACCCTAACCCTAACCCTAACCCTAACCCTAACCCTAACCCTAACCCTAACCCTAACCCTAACCCTAACCCTAACCCTAACCCTAACCCTAACCCTAACCCTAACCCTAACCCTAACCCTAACCCTAACCCTAACCCTAACCCTAACCCTAACCCTAACCCTAACCCTAACCCTAACCCTAACCCTAACCCTAACCCTAACCCTAACCCAACCCTAACCCTAACCCTAACCCTAACCCTAACCCTAACCCTAACCCTAACCCTAACCCTAACCCTAACCCTAACCCTAACCCTAACCCTAACCCTAACCCTAACCCTAACCCTAACCCTAACCCTAACCCTAACCCTAACCCTAACCCTAACCCTAACCCTAACCCTAACCCTAACCCTAACCCTAACCCTAACCCTAACCCTAACCCTAACCCTAACCCTAACCCTAACCCTAACCCTAACCCTAACCCTAACCCTAACCCTAACCCTAACCCTAACCCTAACCCTAACCCTAACCCTAACCCTAACCCTAACCCTAACCCTAACCCTAACCCTAACCCTAACCCTAACCCTAACCCTAACCCTAACCCTAACCCTAACCCTAACCCTAACCCTAACCCTAACCCTAACCCTAACCCTAACCCTAACCCTAACCCTAACCCTAACCCTAACCCTAACCCTAACCCTAACCCTAACCCTAACCCTAACCCTAACCCTAACCCTAACCCTAACCCTAACCCTAACCCTAACCCTAACCCTAACCCTAACCCTAACCCTAACCCTAACCCTAACCCTAACCCTAACCCTAACCCTAACCCTAACCCTAACCCTAACCCTAACCCTAACCCTAACCCTAACCCTAACCCTAACCCTAACCCTAACCCTAACCCTAACCCTAACCCTAACCCTAACCCTAACCCTAACCCTAACCCTAACCCTAACCCTAACCCTAACCCTAACCCTAACCCTAACCCTAACCCTAACCCTAACCCTAACCCTAACCCTAACCCTAACCCTAACCCTAACCCTAACCCTAACCCTAACCCTAACCCTAACCCTAACCCTAACCCTAACCCTAACCCTAACCCTAACCCTAACCCTAACCCTAACCCTAACCCTAACCCTAACCCTAACCCTAACCCTAACCCTAACCCTAACCCTAACCCTAACCCTAACCCTAACCCTAACCCTAACCCTAACCCTAACCCTAACCCTAACCCTAACCCTAACCCTAACCCTAACCCTAACCCTAACCCTAACCCTAACCCTAACCCTAACCCTAACCCTAACCCTAACCCTAACCCTAACCCTAACCCTAACCCTAACCCTAACCCTAACCCTAACCCTAACCCTAACCCTAACCCTAACCCTAACCCTAACCCTAACCCTAACCCTAACCCTAACCCTAACCCTAACCCTAACCCTAACCCTAACCCTAACCCTAACCCTAACCCTAACCCTAACCCTAACCCTAACCCTAACCCTAACCCTAACCCTAACCCTAACCCTAACCCTAACCCTAACCCTAACCCTAACCCTAACCCTAACCCTAACCCTAACCCTAACCCTAACCCTAACCCTAACCCTAACCCTAACCCTAACCCTAACCCTAACCCTAACCCTAACCCTAACCCTAACCCTAACCCTAACCCTAACCCTAACCCTAACCCTAACCCTAACCCTAACCCTAACCCTAACCCTAACCCTAACCCTAACCCTAACCCTAACCCTAACCCTAACCCTAACCCTAACCCTAACCCTAACCCTAACCCTAACCCTAACCCTAACCCTAACCCTAACCCTAACCCTAACCCTAACCCTAACCCTAACCCTAACCCTAACCCTAACCCTAACCCTAACCCTAACCCTAACCCTAACCCTAACCCTAACCCTAACCCTAACCCTAACCCTAACCCTAACCCTAACCCTAACCCTAACCCTAACCCTAACCCTAACCCTAACCCTAACCCTAACCCTAACCCTAACCCTAACCCTAACCCTAACCCTAACCCTAACCCTAACCCTAACCCTAACCCTAACCCTAACCCTAACCCTAACCCTAACCCTAACCCTAACCCTAACCCTAACCCTAACCCTAACCCTAACCCTAACCCTAACCCTAACCCTAACCCTAACCCTAACCCTAACCCTAACCCTAACCCTAACCCTAACCCTAACCCTAACCCTAACCCTAACCCTAACCCTAACCCTAACCCTAACCCTAACCCTAACCCTAACCCTAACCCTAACCCTAACCCTAACCCTAACCCTAACCCTAACCCTAACCCTAACCCTAACCCTAACCCTAACCCTAACCCTAACCCTAACCCTAACCCTAACCCTAACCCTAACCCTAACCCTAACCCTAACCCTAACCCTAACCCTAACCCTAACCCTAACCCTAACCCTAACCCTAACCCTAACCCTAACCCTAACCCTAACCCTAACCCTAACCCTAACCCTAACCCTAACCCTAACCCTAACCCTAACCCTAACCCTAACCCTAACCCTAACCCTAACCCTAACCCTAACCCTAACCCTAACCCTAACCCTAACCCTAACCCTAACCCTAACCCTAACCCTAACCCTAACCCTAACCCTAACCCTAACCCTAACCCTAACCCTAACCCTAACCCTAACCCTAACCCTAACCCTAACCCTAACCCTAACCCTAACCCTAACCCTAACCCTAACCCTAACCCTAACCCTAACCCTAACCCTAACCCTAACCCTAACCCTAACCCTAACCCTAACCCTAACCCTAACCCTAACCCTAACCCTAACCCTAACCCTAACCCTAACCCTAACCCTAACCCTAACCCTAACCCTAACCCTAACCCTAACCCTAACCCTAACCCTAACCCTAACCCTAACCCTAACCCTAACCCTAACCCTAACCCTAACCCTAACCCTAACCCTAACCCTAACCCTAACCCTAACCCTAACCCTAACCCTAACCCTAACCCTAACCCTAACCCTAACCCTAACCCTAACCCTAACCCTAACCCTAACCCTAACCCTAACCCTAACCCTAACCCTAACCCTAACCCTAACCCTAACCCTAACCCTAACCCTAACCCTAACCCTAACCCTAACCCTAACCCTAACCCTAACCCTAACCCTAACCCTAACCCTAACCCTAACCCTAACCCTAACCCTAACCCTAACCCTAACCCTAACCCTAACCCTAACCCTAACCCTAACCCTAACCCTAACCCTAACCCTAACCCTAACCCTAACCCTAACCCTAACCCTAACCCTAACCCTAACCCTAACCCTAACCCTAACCCTAACCCTAACCCTAACCCTAACCCTAACCCTAACCCTAACCCTAACCCTAACCCTAACCCTAACCCTAACCCTAACCCTAACCCTAACCCTAACCCTAACCCTAACCCTAACCCTAACCCTAACCCTAACCCTAACCCTAACCCTAACCCTAACCCTAACCCTAACCCTAACCCTAACCCTAACCCTAACCCTAACCCTAACCCTAACCCTAACCCTAACCCTAACCCTAACCCTAACCCTAACCCTAACCCTAACCCTAACCCTAACCCTAACCCTAACCCTAACCCTAACCCTAACCCTAACCCTAACCCTAACCCTAACCCTAACCCTAACCCTAACCCTAACCCTAACCCTAACCCTAACCCTAACCCTAACCCTAACCCTAACCCTAACCCTAACCCTAACCCTAACCCTAACCCTAACCCTAACCCTAACCCTAACCCTAACCCTAACCCTAACCCTAACCCTAACCCTAACCCTAACCCTAACCCTAACCCTAACCCTAACCCTAACCCTAACCCTAACCCTAACCCTAACCCTAACCCTAACCCTAACCCTAACCCTAACCCTAACCCTAACCCTAACCCTAACCCTAACCCTAACCCTAACCCTAACCCTAACCCTAACCCTAACCCTAACCCTAACCCTAACCCTAACCCTAACCCTAACCCTAACCCTAACCCTAACCCTAACCCTAACCCTAACCCTAACCCTAACCCTAACCCTAACCCTAACCCTAACCCTAACCCTAACCCTAACCCTAACCCTAACCCTAACCCTAACCCTAACCCTAACCCTAACCCTAACCCTAACCCTAACCCTAACCCTAACCCTAACCCTAACCCTAACCCTAACCCTAACCCTAACCCTAACCCTAACCCTAACCCTAACCCTAACCCTAACCCTAACCCTAACCCTAACCCTAACCCTAACCCTAACCCTAACCCTAACCCTAACCCTAACCCTAACCCTAACCCTAACCCTAACCCTAACCCTAACCCTAACCCTAACCCTAACCCTAACCCTAACCCTAACCCTAACCCTAACCCTAACCCTAACCCTAACCCTAACCCTAACCCTAACCCTAACCCTAACCCTAACCCTAACCCTAACCCTAACCCTAACCCTAACCCTAACCCTAACCCTAACCCTAACCCTAACCCTAACCCTAACCCTAACCCTAACCCTAACCCTAACCCTAACCCTAACCCTAACCCTAACCCTAACCCTAACCCTAACCCTAACCCTAACCCTAACCCTAACCCTAACCCTAACCCTAACCCTAACCCTAACCCTAACCCTAACCCTAACCCTAACCCTAACCCTAACCCTAACCCTAACCCTAACCCTAACCCTAACCCTAACCCTAACCCTAACCCTAACCCTAACCCTAACCCTAACCCTAACCCTAACCCTAACCCTAACCCTAACCCTAACCCTAACCCTAACCCTAACCCTAACCCTAACCCTAACCCTAACCCTAACCCTAACCCTAACCCTAACCCTAACCCTAACCCTAACCCTAACCCTAACCCTAACCCTAACCCTAACCCTAACCCTAACCCTAACCCTAACCCTAACCCTAACCCTAACCCTAACCCTAACCCTAACCCTAACCCTAACCCTAACCCTAACCCTAACCCTAACCCTAACCCTAACCCTAACCCTAACCCTAACCCTAACCCTAACCCTAACCCTAACCCTAA
>NC_089233.1:752500-757500 GCF_963924675.1 Phocoena phocoena
CTGCCGGCCGCGCGTCTCCAGGACTGGCTCGGACCGAGGCCCAGGAGCTCTTCCTCCCTGCCTGGGGGCTGACCGCAGCAAGATGCAACCTCCCCATTGACAAACTTTTTTACGAAGGCCGCTTTGTATAAAGATACATGCATCTTTCCCTTCTGCCCACAGTCCTAATTTGCTGCTTACTTAAGAATATATCCTTTAATGATTGAGCTCTGAGTCTATCGATACTCTATAGTGGAGAAGGGAGTGACACTTCTCTGAGAACATAATTTAATTATAACAAATGAGTTGGGCGCCTTGGCCCTATTCTTCAGAGGCCGAGTCAAAGCGAGATGTATTTATTTTTTCACTTGTGTGTGTGTGTGTGTGTGTGTGTGTGTGTGTAGGGGGCCTGATTGGCTGCCACCCCAAACTACTTCTCCCCTCCTCCTTTCCGCCTCCCTCCTCCGCCGCTGCCCGGGTTTTGCCGGGGTAGAGGGTAGGGGGTAGGGGGTAGGGTGCGGGGTCAGGGCGGCACCCCAGCCACCGCCCACCTCTGTGTCTATAGAATGGGCTGCTGCCAATCAACCCGAGAGGGCACTGGTCGTCTGTTTCGGAGCCACCTCCTCCCTCTGCTCCCCCTGCCCCTCCCCCGCCGGGCTCCTCTCCCCCGCCGCCTGGAGCCGGAGAGGAGGCGAGAAGCCCTTGTAGTTTTAAATTCAATGTGACAGTTTCGGAAAGAGCGGATGATGAATCTCCTATTATCGGATCAGTCTATTTGCCGCTCAATGTCTCTCTGTAATTGGAGCAACACCACTTTAAAGGTTCAGAGAGTACAGCATTTCTGGTGAAAAATCCCCACAACACGCCGGCGAATGTTTTAAAGGGAAATCTATTAGTGATTTGCGGAGGGGCGGGAGCCGGCGGCAGGGGGAGGCGCGGGCTGGGTCCGGCGGGGATGGGGGTGGGGGCTCGCCGGGGGCCCCCGCCCGGGCCGCTCCCCGCGCCCCTCCCCCCGTCTTGTTGTGACAGTTCCTGATACTGTTTATTGAGGTGCATGTCAGGTATAATTAGCAATCGATATGGAAAACGTTTCCTTGCACCCAGCACGCCTCTGACGTCAGAGCCGATTAGCTCTTCTTATTGGTCCCAAATTCCCCGGGCCGCGGCTAATTATCGGGAGCTTGATGTTGATAAAGTAAAGCGCCGGAGTGCGGGCGAAGCATGTGTAGGGCTCCGGGTCCCTGTCTCCGCCGCCGCCTTCCGCGCCTCCCGCCGCTGGCCCGCCCCGGCCCCGGCCCGCGCCCCCGCGCCCCGCCGCCGGCCCCGCCGGCCCCCCGCGCGAGATGATGGACGGCCGCCTCCTGGAGCACCCGCATGCCCAGTTCGGGGGCTCACTGGGCGGCGTGGTGGGCTTCCCCTACCCGCTGGGCCACCACCACGTGTACGAGCTGGCCGGCCACCAGCTGCAGTCGGCTGCCGCCGCCGCCGCCGCCGCCTCGGTACCCTTCTCCATCGACGGTCTGCTCAGCGGCTCGTGCGCCGCCGCCGCCGCCGCCTCGGTGGTCAACCCCACGCCGCTGCTGCCGGCCGCCTGCGGGGTCGGCGGCGATAGCCAGCCCTTCAAGCTGTCAGGTAGGCGCGGCGGGCGGGGAGGGGTGGCGGGAGGCAGGGGACCCCGTCGGGCGGAGGAGTGGGTCGCGGGCGGCCGCGGCGCCACGGCCTCCTCGCTCGCCGCCCTCCGCCCGGCTCAGGGCGCGCGCCGCCCTCTCCTCTCGGTGGCCCCTGGACAGAAGCGGGTGGCCGCGTTCCAGCCGGGCCCGGGGCTGAGCCGCGCGGCGTCCTGTGCGTGCCCGCAGACTCGGGGGACCCGGACAAGGAGAGCCCGGGCTGCAAGCGGCGGCGCACCCGCACCAACTTCACGGGCTGGCAGCTGGAGGAGCTGGAGAAGGCGTTCAACGAGAGCCACTATCCCGACGTGTTCATGCGCGAGGCGCTGGCGCTGCGCCTGGATCTGGTTGAGTCCCGAGTTCAGGTAAAGACCCGCCTGTGCGTCCCGCGAGCCAGCATCCCGCCTGGCGGCCTGCGCGGCCCGGCCCGCCTTTGTTCTCGGCTTCCAGGTGGGAGACCACAGCCTCCGTCAGAGCCCGCCGCGCGCACGCCCGCCAGAAGGTGGGGGGGTCCGGGGCTCGGCGCCCCGCGGAGAGGGAGGCGGGCATCCCGGAGGGAGCCGAGGCGGCTCGGGAGGGGCCGGAGAACGGCTGCTGCGTCCGAACCGGGGAGCTGTGTGGTGGGTCGGCGCGACGGCGAGAAACGAGGCGCTGGGGCGGGCGAAGCGGCCAGAAGGAGCCGGCCCGGCTCGGACTGGAGGAGAGACCGGGAGACGGCAGACCCCGCGACGCCGGGCCCCGGCTGGGGGCTCCGCACACCAGCCTGCAGCTAGCGCGTTTGTTTACTTTCGCCTCTAAAATATTCACATGAAAACACGTATTTATTCAGAGCTTTGCAGAAGGGGGCAGCTGAGGAAGGGGAGGCGGACACAAACAATTAACACATTGTTGGGGGAAAGGGTGTCTGAATCCTTAACGCCATCGGTTATATCTTTTTTTTTTCCTCCCGTAATTTGATTTTATTCCGAGACTGCCGGCGGTATTCTTTTTAAAAATACAGTGTCAATTTGGTGGATTGAAAATTCAAGATGAATCGTGCATAGTTAGATGTTTCCCTAAAGTACAGACATCTTTTTCCGGGTCGGTGTGGTGGTCAGTGTGGTGCGGGCCACAGCTGCGGGCGCCGGGCTCGGAGGCTAAGGCTGGGAAGGCACCTGCTTAGCGCCAGTAGCTTTGTCTAAAAGGTGCTGTCTCCTGTGTTTGCGCCTCCCCGCATGACCTCTTCTGTTTGTAAATCCTCTTATCCAATTTGTTCTAAGTGTCTTAAGTGAAGTCAAGACCTCTTCATTTCTCCTCTAATATGATAATGAGAAATTCTGGGTGACAAGGCAGCCGGGAATTTACACCAAAAAAGAAGTATTTAAAAAGGAGGAAAGAATGAAAGGGCAGAGACAGTCTCGGGGAGGTTACCACTTAACTCACGCACCTTGGCACCGAAAAAGGGTGCCGGTGACCGGGCGGGCCTGCTATTGTGCCGGTCTCTACACAGCCGGAACAAAGAATTCGAATTATCGCGATCTTTTGAGAAGGGTCGTGTGCCTGGGGCTCAGCGGGATTTGACTGTGTGTGTGGTGCTGGAGCCAGGGTCTAGGGCTGCTGCCACCCTGGAGAACCGCGGGGCTCCCAGGAGGAGGCCTGCAGAGAGGCGGCAGGATGCAGGACGGGCCCTGGCCTCTTCTCTGCACGGCCTGGAAGCTGGCCTCTTGCTTCCCTGACTGCCGGACCCCTCCCTGGTCCAGGCCAAGCACAACTGGTTTGAGGAGGCTGTGTTGGTGCCCTGGCATGGAACCTTCCTTCAGAAAGCAGGCTTTCTGAATGGGGAGGGGAGGGAGGGGCTGCTGAAGCTCTCCCCCCTCAAGTTCGGCTTCCCAGGCCCTTCTGGAGGAAAAAGCACCCAGATTTCCCTTCACGGGAACCCCCAAAATCTGGGCTTTGACTCAGTCTCCAGAGAGCCGAAGACAGGTGTGCAGGGCAGCTGAGCCCAGTGCTACTGGTCCTCAGGCCAGACGTTCAGCGCCGGGTCAGACGGGCTGCTTAGAACACAAGCTGTGAGAAGCCAGGAGGGGCGAAGAGGGGCCCCCTGCCCTCTGCCTCCCGACCAGGATCCCGACGCCCTCGGTCAGGGGCCAGACCGGCCCTGCCCAACGAAGGGGCAGCTCCCAGTTCCCCGAGGTGAGAAGCTGGAGCGGGAAGCCGGCCGAGAGGCCCCATCTACCTCCTTCTGGGTGGAAAAGATAACACTTTGGAACCTGCAGCTTGAGTGCCAAAATCCAGCTCAGGGTCGGCTGGGCCGCGTGGCTCGGCTCCCGCCCCCTGGCCGGAGCCGAGGTTGTGCAGGCATCTCTGGGGGGAGTGGGGAGGCCCGAAGCCCCCCACGGCAAGCCCGCCGCCTGACCGTGCCTTCCTTTCCCCTATCCGGCTGCTCTAGGTCTGGTTCCAAAACCGCCGGGCCAAGTGGAGGAAGAAGGAGAACACGAAGAAGGGCCCTGGGCGGCCGGCACACAACTCCCATCCTACCACGTGCAGTGGCGAGCCGATGGACCCGGAGGAGATCGCACGCAAGGAACTGGAGAAGATGGAGAAGAAGAAGCGCAAGCACGAGAAGAAGCTGCTCAAGAGCCAGAGCCGCCACTTGCACTCGCCCGGCGGCCTGTCCCTGCACAGCGCGCCCAGCTCCGACAGCGACAGCGGCGGCGGCGGCCTGTCCCCGGAGCCGCCCGAGCCGCCGCCGCCCGCCGCCGCGGCCAAGGGCCCCGGCGCGCACGCCGCCGGCGCCGCCGCTGCTGCGCCCGCACCGCCCGGCGAGCCGCCCGCTCCCGGCACCTGCGATCCCGCCTTTTACCCGAGCCAAAGAAGCGGCGCCGGCCCGCAGCCGCGGCTAGGCCGCCCCGCGGACAAGGACACGACCCCGTGTGCGCCCGGGGCGGCGGCGGCGGCGGCGGCGGCCGAGCGCGGCGCCGCGGGCCCGCCCAAGGCCAGCCCGTTCAGCGTGGAGAGCCTGCTGTCCGACTCGCCGCCGCGCCGGAAAGCGCCCCCAGCCAACGCCGCCGCCGCCGCCGCTGCGGGGCTGGACTTCGCGCCCGGCCTGCCGTGCGCGCCGCGGACCCTCATCGGCAAGGGCCACTTCCTGCTCTACCCCATCACGCAGCCGCTCGGCTTCTTGGTGCCGCAGGCCGCGCTCAAGGGCGGCGCGGGTCCCGAGCCCGCGCCCAAGGACGCGCCGCCCGCGCCCGCCGCGCCGCCCGCGCCGCCCGCCCAGGCCAGCTTCGGGGCCTTCCCGGGGCCCGGCGGCGCTCCGGACTCGGCCTTCGTGCGCCGCAGCCCTGACGCCGTCGCCTCCTCGGGGGCCCCGAC